>NW_027363187.1:1547500-1595914 GCF_046119375.1 Phyllobates terribilis
ACACAGCTGGCCATGGGAGGAAGCAAAAGAGTATACAGACAGGACACCACAGGATGGCAGCTGATTCTGTGAGGTAAAACATTTCCCTGCCTGTTTAAAAACTTGTTTTACCTCACATAAAGAATCGGCTGTGATCCCCTGCTGTAATGTCTGTATACTCTCTTGCATCCTCCCCGTCCAGGAGATGAGGTATGTTCAGACCATGTTCCTGTATGGTCAGACATTACACAGTACACAGCAGGGGCATATTTCTAAGATTATCTCAGCACAGGAACATTTTATTTAAACACATCCAATTGTGGAACTTATTATTATTCCAAGATCTATTGATTAAAATGAATTTTGTTTGTGGGAAAATCCCTTTAAATAATTGAAAGAGGGTTACAATTGCTCCTTTGAAACTTGATGCAGGTAATCTTATATGAGAGTAATGGCGTATTCACACATCTGTGTGTCATAGATCGTGATGCACAAGCTGTTTGCGAGTCTCCTGCCCCGAACTTTGACAGCCTCATATACGTCTATTAGGCCACATTGGCAGAAATGGAAGCTGGCACGTTTAGGTGGGCTGCACTGTGGGAATGAAGAGCCTTGGGATTCCCAAACGTTTTTTATTAATATCAATGCGTTTCTGCAATGGACCAGGGCCTTTCTCAAGGTATAAAAAAAACAAGCTCTTCACTCCCGCAGCACAGCCCACCTAAATGTGCCAGCTTCCATTTTTGCCATTCCACCTCTTGAAGAACCTTTCCTCCAGCCACAGGGCAGCAGCGGCTTTCTACACCATTATAGCTGTGGTGACTGCACACAACACCTCTAGGTGAGCGCTGCCATCAATTATCCCGACCCCTTATCAGACGCTATTGCCCTATTTTGTGTGCGCTCCTGTCCTTCTCCACAGCGTCTCTATTAGGCCACCTTCACACGTTCAGTAAGTTTCATCAGTGACGTGTTTCTATTATACTTTTCCTCTAATTGTTCCACTCCTGGTTTTGGCTTCCTAATACTGAGGTAAAATACTGACCAAATTACTGAATGTATGAACATGGCCTTAAGCTCTTAAGTTCGGGTCAAGAGGCCAGCAACTAATCTTTGAATCACTTTGTGCTCAGACCATGACACGCCTTAATGTGTAGAGTCACTTTCATCTTACAACTAAATAAAAACTACGTATTGTTTTAAAGGGGTATGCTACCACTTATCAATTAGGAGAAGGCATCAATATAAGTCAGTAGTATCAGATTGATAGGTGTCCAAATCCTAACACCACCAATCAGCTGTTACCAGCTCCAGCATGGAATCAATGGGGTGGCAGAGTGTTGGAACTCTACCAACCTGATCTTGGTGGTCCATCCTAAGTATAAGTGATCAATATCATAACAGTGAACACCCCTTTTAACTTTTTTTTGCAAATACTTGCTTCTCTCATCCTGAAATGCAGCATGTTTTTGGATCAAATCACATGTGGCATTTTTGTTGCATACATTTTTTCGACTAAAATTAAATTCTTACATTTAAAGGGGTTGTCTTATCCTAAAGAGGACCTGTCACCAAATTTTTCATGTTTTTTTTTCTATTTTATCTTTCATTTGCGGAGATATTAGCAATGAAAGTATTTGGCGCCTAATGAGTTAAAAAAATTAAGTCCAAGTAGATGTTATCAGAGTTTTCACTGGGGGTGCGAAATTCTTCTCCCTGCATGATGCTGACCAATTATAAGCAGACGACAGCACTGAAAAGAAAGATGATCACATCCCCACCATAGCTTAGAGCAGATTTCTCAATGTCTAAGATGTAAGGATACAGACCTGGTCTCCTGGGCTAACCTCCTTCATGATTAGAGCACACAACTGACTAATACCTTCCAGTTAAGGTCTCTGTGGGTGAAGGGGCAGCTCAAGAGAGTTTAGTTGTGCAACATTACAAACCTTTCTAACAGCTCTCCTCCTCTTATGGTACTCTCACCTCTGCTGTACTGCGCCTATCCCACACTGCCTGTCCAGAAATGAGAGCACAGTGTCAGTGTCACACTTAGATCCGTTGTGCTCAACTTGTACTCATTCTGCAGTGAGATTAGAGCAGACTGTCATTACATTTCACCATAGAAGTAACCCAGAACGCACTGCTCCTGTGTGAGGTGTAATAACAGCCTAATATCACTGCAGAGAGAATACAAGTTGCTTTAGCACAGAAGACATAAGTGTGATACTGGCACACTCCATAATCAGGAGTCAATAAAAGGGTTTGTAATGTGACACAGAGAAACTCAGCTGTGCGGCTCCTTCCTTGTCTTAGAGCTGTTACCTCTGCTTTCTAATCATGCAGAAGGTTAGACCAGGAGATCAGGACTCTCCATCATTATACATCTTAGGCTAGGTTCCCACGATGAGCTTTTGGTGAGTTTTTGATGTTGTAGAATTTCTGCACCCATTAAGATAGGTTACTTGCATTATTTCTAAAATATGCAGCGTAAAAACTCACTAAAAACTCATAGTGAGAACGTAGCTTTATACCCTAAGAAACCCGCTTTGAGCTATGGTGGGGGCGTGTTCTTCTTTTCTTTGAGTGTTGCTGCTTGCTTATGATTGGTCAGCATCATACAGGAGAAATCTGCAGCATATTTAAGGATTTCTCACAAGCCTCATTCGGGTAAATGCAAAAAGGTAAATAAAATGACCAAAATTTCCACAACAAAAGTGTAGCTCTACCTACAGCGTATTCACACCCAGACTATAAGATTATGGCCGGTCTCTGGGTGGGTGTTTTTTTACACAGTAGTCAGAACCTACAACATTGTGGTGCCGTGCATTACATGAGCTATACTAAGGGAGCGCCTGTCAGCATAGAGCGAATACGTCCATATACCGACCAGCAGAAAGTGTAAGAGAAGAACTATAGAAGGATGGACCATAGTGGAGCATTCCGGACTGGAGCAACATAAGGAGCCAGAAGGCCTCCCCCCGGTATTCCATGCTATGTGCTCCTTATAAAGTGACATCTCTCCATAGACCCCTCTGTGAAGACCACCCCCTTATCCAGATGATACATTCTCACTTCCACCATATATAATGCAGACTGGCCATTTTTTTTTTTTCAGAAAATCCCCGATTTTGGGTCGTCAGCTGTAAAAGAAGAAATGCTTTACACCAGTGCTGGGAACCTATGGCAGCGTGCAGAGGGGGCAGCAGAGCCCTCCTGGGGGGCACCATGGCCGCAGCACTAGCGCTACTGGATCGGGCCGGCGGGGAGAACTCTGAGCCGCCGAGTGCCGGCACCAGCTCCGCTACTGCAGCTAGATGCGCGATCTCTCTCGGACGGAAACACATCGAGCTGAAGTGTATTGCAGCGCACGAACTAGCCAGGCCCGTGCGCGGCAATACACGCTGCCGGCCAATCAGAAGCCAGCGGCGGGCGGCCAATGAGAGGCCATAGGCTGTCGGCCAATCAGAGGCTAGCATGACTTCGGCCGGCCAATCAGCGGCTGCCGGCCAATCAGAGGCCAGCATGACTTCGGCCGGCCAATTAGAGGACAGCGTCTGCTGGCCAATCGACGGGGCATATGATGTTGGCTGGCAGCGTGTATTGCAGAGCACGGGCCTGGCTAGTAATACACTTCAGCTAGATGTGCCGACTACAGGAGAGGACGCTGCGCGGGAGAAGAAGGAAGGTGAGGAGGAGGGTTTATTATGTGTTTTTTTTGTTTGTTTTGGTTTTTTTTAAATATGTGATGCACAGTGACTGGGGGGGGAGGGAGCATATATACCAGGATTGAGGGGAGGGCCAGCATATATACCAGGATTGAGGGGAGGACCAGCATATATACCAGGATTGAGGGGAGGGCCAGCATATATACCAGGATTGAGGGGAGGGCCAGCATATATACCAGGATTGAGGGGAGGGCCAGCATATATACCAGGATTGAGGGGGGGCAGCATATATACCAGGATTGAGGGGAGGGCCAGCATATATACCAGGATTGAGGGAAGGGCCAGCATATATACCAGGATTGAGGGGAGGGCCAGCATATTTACCAGGATTGAGGGGAGGGCCAGCATATATACCAGGATTGAAGGGAGGGCCAGCATATATACCAGGATTGAGGGGAGGGCCAGCATTTATACCAGGATTGAGGGGAGGGCTAGCATATCTACCAGGATTGAGGGGAGGGCCAGCATATATACCAGGATTGAGGGAAGGGCCAGCATATATACCAGGATTGAGGGGAGTGCCAGCATTTATACCAGGATTGAGGGGAGGGCCAGCATTTATACCAGGATTGAGGGGAGGGCCTGCATATATACCAGGATTGAGGGGGGGGGGCATATATACCAGGATTGAGGGGAGGGCCAGCATATTTACTAGGATTGAGGGGAGGGCCAGCATATATACCAGGATTGAGGGGAGGGTCTGCATATATACCAGGATTGAGGGGGGGGGCATATATACCAGGATTGAGGGGAGGGCCAGCATATTTACTAGGATTGAGGGGAGGGCCATCATATATACCAGGATTGAGGGGAGGGCCAGTATATATACCAGGATTGAGGGGAGGGCCAGCATATATACCAGGATTGAGGGGAGGGCCAGCATATATACCAGGATTGAGGGGAGGGCCAGCATATATACCAGGATTGAGGGGAGGGCCAGCATATATACCAGGATTGAGGGGAGGGCCTGCATATATACCAGGATTGAGGGGAGGACCAGCATATATACCAGGATTGAGGGGAGGGCCAGCATATATACCAGGATTGAGGGGAGGGCCAGCATATATACCAGGATTGAGGGGAGGACCAGCATATATACCAGGATTGAGGGGAGGGCCAGCATATATACCAGGATTGAGGGGAGGGCCAGCATATACACCAGGATTGAGGGGAAGGCCACCATATATACCAGGATTGAGGGGAGGGCCAGCATATATACCAGGATTGAGGGGAAGGCCAGCATATATTCCAGGATTGAGGGGAGGGCCACCATATTTACCAGGATTGAAGGGAGGGCCAGCATATATACCAGGATTGAGGGGAGGACCAGCATATATACCAGGATTGAGGGGAGGGCCAGCATATATACCAAGATTGAGGGGAGGGCCAGCATATATACCAGGATTGAAGGGAGGGCCAGCATATATACTAGGATTGAGGGGAGTACCAGCATATATACCAGGATTGAGGGGAAGGCCAGCATATATACCAGGATTGAGGGAAGGGCCACCATATATACCAGGATTGAAGGGAGGGCCAGCATATATACCAGGATTGAGGGGAGGGCCAGCATATATACCAAGATTGAGGGGAGGGCGAGCATATATACCAGGATTGAGGGGAGGGCCAGCATATATACCAGGATTGAGGGGAGGACCACCATATATACCAGGATTGAGGGGAGGGCCAGCATATATACCAGGATTGAGGGGAGGGCCAGCATATATACCAGGATTGAGGGGAAGGCCACCATATATACCAGGATTGAGGGGAGGGCCAGCATATATACCGGGATTGAGGGGAGGGCCAGCATATATACCAGGATTGAGGGAAGGGCCAGCATATATACCAGGATTGAGGGGAGGGCCAGCATATATACCAGGATTGAGGGGAGGGCCAGCATATATACCAGGATTGAGGGGAGGGCCAGCATATATACCAGGATTGAGGGGAGGGCCAGCATATTTACTAGGATTGAGGGGAGGGCCAGCATATATACCAGGATTGAGGAGAGGGCCAGCATATATACCAGGATTGAGGAGAGGGCCAGCATATATACCAGGATTGAGGGGAGGGCCAGCATATATACCAGGATTGAGGGGAGGGCCAGCATATATACCAGGATTGAGCAGAGGGCCAGCATATATACGAGGATTGACGGGAGGACCAGCATATATACCAGGATTGAGGAGAGGGTTATTGTGTGTGGCCACCTTAACTTGTGTGTGCAAGTCACAGATAACCACAGGTATTTAGACTCTTTGCAGTGTATGAGCAGCACTGTAGAATTGGTGTCTGGATGCACCATTATGTATTTTACACTTTTTCAGAGAGTGAGAAATATTCTGTATGTAGTATGTGGTAATTGTCTGTATATCCTGTACTCCATGTGTGTATGTGTAAGTAGTAGCTGTGCATAATATAAATATATATGGTTTTATCTTTATTAAAGGCTATGGAGTCCCACATTTCTTCCATGGTATGCATCACCTTCTCCAGGGAAAACTCCTAATAAGAAAACACAGAAACTTTTCACTAGTAGCAGATTCCTCTTTGTTCCGACAAAGATGGGGGAGCAGCATATATACAAGGATGGGGGGCAGCATATCTACAAGGATGGGGGAGCAGCATATATACAAGCATGGGGGAGCAGAATATATACAAGGATGGGGGAGCAACATATATACAAGGATGGGGGAGCAGCATATATACAAGGATGGGGGAGCAGCATATATACAAGGATGGGGGAGCAGCATATATACAAGGATGGGGGAGCAGCATATATACAAGGATTTGGGGGAGCACACACAAGGATGGGGGAGAAGCATATATACAAGGATGGGGAAGCAGGATATATACAAGGATGGGGGAGCAGCATATAAACAAGGATGGGGAGCAGGATATATACAAGGATGGGGGGTAGCACATACAAGGATGGGGGAGAAGCATATATACAAGGATGGGCAAACATATACCAGGATGGAAGGGGGAGCATATTTTTTCTATCTGCAGTCTCATACCCCTGCTCCTGTTTGTGGCTGCTTTCGGTTCCCCTCACCTGCTCTATGTATGAGTTGTTTTTCTAAACTAAAACCTCAGCATTCTGGTTAAATGACCGTGTTGGCACTATGGGATAAATAAGTGGGTTTTGGGTTGCAGTTTGGGCACTCGGTCTGTAAAAGGTTCGCCATCACTGACCTAGGATATTTTGGAGATATTGTCACTGCAGTATTCAGGTGTCACCATCTAGAGGTCAAAATGCAAATTACTACATGGATTCTTAAATTAAGTAATAGGGAGTCACATAGCAAGAGTGATTTGTATCATACTATCAAAAAATACTGCATCTTTTTGTAAAAGCATCTCATATACAGTACTGTGCAAAAGTTTTAGGCAGGTGTGGAAAATATGCCGCAGAGTAAAAAGCTTTAAAAATAGAAGTGATAATAGTTTATTTTTAAGAACAGTTATTAGGCTATGTTCACATGCTGCGTTTTTTCAACCCTTTGCATAACTAATAATCTTTATAATAATAATATTTTTATTTATATAGCGCCAACATATTCTGCAGCTCTTTACAATTCAGACAATTCACAGACATTCTGGGCGCTGTCCCCATCAGGGCTCACAATCTACATTCCCTATCAGTATGTCTGATACAAATGGAAGCAAGGGGACCTGTTATAGGACGGAAAATAATACTCCAATATTTGCAGTGGGTTTTTCTGCTGCAATTACTGAACATGTGCACATACCCTTATGACGTTTCTTTATATTTTAGTGGTTAAAAAAAATTCAGACCCTTAAATTGTCTGTTCCTCCTTATTCTGAGACCTGCATCTTTTCGCTCATGGAGCTGAATGAGGTCTTGGTTATTTTTCGCTGGGAGCTGATGCTTTTAACCCCTTCACCACCTTGGGTTTTCCATTTTTGCGTTTTCGTTTTTTGCTCCCCTTCTTCCCAGAGCCATAACTTTTTTTTTCCTTCTTCATGTTTAACATATTGTCTGAATAATTTAATATTTCGATAGATCGGACTTTTTTAGTCATGACGATATCAATTTTTTTTTCCATTTTTCCATTTTTGAATGGGGACAAAGGAGGTGCAGTTTTTTATATATTTTTATTTTTTAAATGGAACCTATCATGTGAAAAAACGCTATCAACCTGCAGGTGTGGGATTACTCTGAACTTGCTCGGCGCCCGCACTTTGAGCCCTGCTGCCAGGAGGAAGCTTTATTCCTCCCGGCATTGGTGTAACCGCACCCCCCGGCATTGACTGACTGCAGCTCAGCAGTACAACCGGACGACAGTCAGTGCTGGAGGCGCCACTCTCTATGTACAGAGCAGTGACTGAACCCGCGCCACCGCACCTATGACTGGAAGCTGACCGCTGCCAGGAGGAATACACATAATTTCCTCCCGGCAGCGGGGCTCTAAGTGCCAGGGCCAGACGGGTTCAGAACGCTATTAACCTGCAGATTAACCCTGTTTTTTCACGTGACAGGTTCCCATTTTTTTATTTCTACTATTTTTGTACCACTAGGGGATCTCAACCTGCAATTGTTCGATTGCTTACACTATACTTACCGGCTGCCATGGTAATGTGGCGCCCCTGCGGGTCCAGTTGCCACAGAGGTACTGCATCTCACCCAGAGGTGTGGTACTCCACACTCAGGTAAGGACGGAGTACTACCCGGGACCCACACACCCACATCCAATATTCTTCACTACAGTAGGGAAGGGCGAGATTGATCCTAAGGGAGAGCAGTCCCTGGTCCCTAGCTGGAGGTGGAACTAGGTACAGGAGGTGGGTGGAGGAAGAAGTTCAGGGGAGCACAGACAGAAAGAGTATAAAAGACAAGGGAAACCATCTAGAAGCGGACAGTACAGAGAGGAGCTCAGTTGGGAGTGGGAGCTCAGGAGAGCAAGGAAGGAGAGAGAGGAGTCGGACCTAGTAAGAGAAGCCCAGGAGGAGAGTGAGAGAAGATGGGAGCAGCGAGAGAAAGGCTCCAGAGACAGAGGGGATCCCAGGGGCACGGTGAGCGCAGGAAGCCACCCGTGCGCCCGAATTCATGCTGACGTGGAGGGATCAGGCCGCAGAGGGGTACCGGCCCCAGACTAGTGGAGAACAACCAGGCTCAGCTAGCCAACCGGAGGCTGCAGCATTTGCAAGGTGTTGCAGCCAATATTCACAATTATATCGCTGAAAAGGTGGCCACATAGGGTACAGGAGATTGCAAGTTGCCCGACAAGGCCCGAGGCCACTGGCTTGGGACACTGATTGTGAGGTGCAGGGTAGGAGGGTGAGAACCAGCGCTGTGAGACGACCAGGAAAGGTACATTGAACGGGGTCCCGTCTAAGTGCTCCTGAGGTACCTTAGAGTTTGCTGGATCACTACCCCGGAGGACACAGGGCGACATGGGAAGTTGCACACTGGTGACTGTAACCTGAGGAACTTAACAACTGTGAGTAAAACCTGAAGACTGCACCCCACTGTGTCCTTGAATAATTGCTGCGTCATCACCTGCATTACACCGCACCAACAACATCTACCTTCAAAATTCATCTTATTCTGCCCTGGGGCTAAGCTCTGCCTGTGGAGAGCTGAACCAACTCTGCTGCGTCACCTTCAGCTCCAGTGGATCTGCACCGCAGCGGCGGCCCCATATAGCCGCATACCACAGGTGGCGTCACAAACATTATCTCTAAAAAACTTTATTCCCCTTTTACTTTTCCTTTAATTTGACCACCCGGGGCCACGGACCGGGTCACTGCCACCGTGACATCCCCAGCACCAACCGGCCCAGCTACCGAGTACCCCACAGCCCCAGGGGGCGCGTCAGTAACCCATCAGCTCCCTGCAATCGCCATTCAGTGATTGACAAAGGCATTTAGATGGATAAACCTCAGCGATCGGAGCGAGCTCCGGTTGCTGCAGTTACAGGCAGTTTTTGGCTGTGTAGCACAGCCGGCATCTGCTACATATGATGTGAGCTCTACTACTGAGTTGGTTTCATACAGGCCTTAGAGACCTGGGACAAAACTACATCATGGGTTAAAGGGAACCTGTCATGTAAAATAACACTATTAACCTGCAGATATGGGATATGGGGTAAATCTGCAAGTAATAGCATTGTGACACTGTGCGGTGCCTGCACTGAGAGCCCCGCTGCCAGGAGGAAATTAACTTTATGTCACCCAGCAGCCTCTCTCTGTCAGTCACAGCGGCGGCGCCTGTGCGGCTTCAATCACCGCTCTGTGTATAGTGAGCGGCAGCTGTAGAAAACCCAATATCCAAATGCCACCTTATGGGAATCTGAAGTTCTGTATTCTCATCCATTAGTCAGAATGAAAACGACCACCAAACAGCGTCTCCTGCCCTGGAGGACCCAACACTTCCATGATTTCCAGGTACAGCCCAGTGATTACAGAGAATCATGTGTAATACTTCATTTCTCCTTTGGAGGCGCTGTAGAGAAATTCAGAACCTGCTGCCGGGTACTCGCTTACTGCAGAAGGGATCAGTTTGGTCTTTATCCGCAGCACATTGGGGTTTCACCTCTGACCCATATGGAGAAACCTTACATGAGACCGTATGACCCCATCAAGACTCAGGGGCGAAACCCACATTCACTACATGGACGACCAATAAAGACAAGAACAACGATGTAGGGGGTAAACGAAAGATTTTATTTATAGATGGGGTTATTATATGTTATAGTATCATGTATATGTGTAAATTATTCTTCTATCAGAATAATCCTATTTATGGGCCGCATTGATCCAGAGGAAGGCGAAAACCCCCTGTGAGGAATAAGCCAATTGTCCTCATATCAGGGGGGAAAATTCCTTCCTGACCCCAAATATGGCGATCAGAATAAATCCCAGGATCAAGGGCTGAGACCGAAATTAAATTAATTTCTAAAAAATGTATTAAACTATTTATCTTTTCCTTATTTAAGTTCAAAGCTACGTATATATTATACATTATCTGAAAATCTGCCTATACTTTAAAATGTTTTTATGTATTTATAATAAGCCATTAATCTGGGAATTACTTATATAACTGTCAGTTTATATCTATTTAAGGTCGTGTTGATCCAGAAGAAGGTGAAAAATTCCTTCCTGATCCCAAATATGACGATCGGGATGAATCCCAGGATCAAGGGCTCATAGCTAATGTGTGATACGTAAGTGTACATTTTTTATTTAAATATTTAATTATTTTCAATTTTTGGACTAATTTATTTTTATATTTATATTAAATAATTTTTCTTAAACCAAAAAATAAATTATTTTTTTAGATATTTTTTCATTATAAATATAAGAACCTACTTATTTCTTCTATTTTACTAAACCTATCTATGGGCCGTGTTGATCTAGAGGAAGGCGAAAACCCCACGTGAGAAATGGGCCAATTATTCCCATGATGGGGGAAAAATTCCTTCCTGACCCCAAATATGGCGATCAGATTAAATCCCAGGATCAAAGGCTCGTACCTCCCTGTGTGTAATGGAAGTGAGATTTTTAAAAAATATATTTACATTTTTTAATTGTTATATATTTAGACTAAAAATGTTTTTGGTTTGTGTAAAATAAACTATTTTTGAATTTTATTTTTTTAAACTTATTTTTTTGCACTACTTATGTGTGAATCTACTTATTGATATATTACTAAACCTATTTAAGACCGTGTAGATCCAGAGGAAGGCGAAAACCCCCTATGAGGAATGGGCCAATTATCCTCATATTAGGGGGGAAAATTCCTTCCTGACCCCAAATATGGCGATCAGATTAAATCCCAGGATCAAAAGCCGAAATCTCTATCTATGTTCTATGTGTCTATGTGTGTGTGCCTATACCTGTAGTGTAGTGTAGGGTCTACACCTATCATGTACTGTGGATGTGACGGATGATGGGTGCAGTACTTACCCGGCGTGCGCTGAGGTAAGTTCAGGGATAATGGCCTATATTATACTATTGTTCCTGAACTCACCAGATGGAAATGTAGCACCCTGAGGATTCGGCTGCTACAGGGGTATTGCACCTCAACCCAGAGGTGTGATATTCCACTCCCGGGTAAGGATGGAGTGTGGAACTGAGCTCAGATAGACTGCATGCACTACATACATCCCATTCCAGAGGAGCAGGCCGACGGCACTCCCACTTAGAAATGTGCAGGTGCGACCGAGCCTGTTCCTGGCTGGAGTGGGAGGGGGGAGGAACATCCCATGTAGTGTAGGGGCAGATAGGGGGAGCAGTCTGGGTAGTGGTAGGAGCTCATTGGGTGCTGGTCACCTGAGCTCACACATAGAGGGATATATAAGGAGGGCACCAACTAGGATCAGGGTCAGACGCAGAGAGTAAGTCAGATGCAGAGGACAAGCCTGCAGAAAGAAACAACAGCCCTGGAGAGAGAGTGGAGTAAAGAAGGAGACCCAGAGGGGGACAAAGAAAGGACCCAAGAACCCAAATAAGAACACCGGGTGAGGAGTCAGCAGAAGGGTACCGGAACCCAAGCTGGTGGGGGTAAAGACATTCCCCAGCCAGAGACCGGAGACCGTGGGCAGAGTCTGTCACGGTCACCCACTACATTCACCCTGAAGGCACACCACATGGAGGGTCAGGGAACCTGAGGCCAAAGGTTGCCCAACAGAAGGCCCGAGGGAGCTGGATTTAGGTGAATCACTGGTGGGGACGGCTGAAGGAAGGACAGAGGGAGAGCTCAGGGCCACGCTCCGGACTTGTTTGGGGGTTGGCCGGATCCAGGACCTGGTGGACGCAGCACGGCTCGGGAGGTCACTTGGAGCTAGAGTGACCAGGAACATCTGCAGTAAGTAAAGACCCTTAACTGCACTACCCGAGTCTGTCATCATTACCGGCTGCACCGCACCACCACAACCCCCATCCTCTGCGCCTGTCCCCTCTGAGGCTATACCCCTCCCGTTGGGGGTTATCCCACCAAGCTGCGCATCCACCATCAGCCTCAGCGGACCCTGCTGCAGCGGCGGCCACAGTGACCGCATCACAACGGGTGGCGTAGTCGACACAACGAACTTTAATAACATCAGTAAAGACTGCCACATAACCCTGAGCTTGACGCCCTGGGCACGGGACCGGGTCACAGCCGCTCGGAGACTACAACCCCCCCATCTGATCCGGTGCCGGGTATTCCCCTCAAAACGGAATATGTCCCAGGGGGCGCGTCAACTTTGGCGTAGTCGGCAGGATTACGTGCCCGCAACACCCGGGTACTGCGTGCCTGAAGAAAAGTGCAAGTTTACCTCAGAAAGAAGTCTCCCGCCGGTTCCGGAGGGTCCACGCCATCGGACTCCATCACCAGTCGTTTCCCGCCGATTGTCCGCCATTTCCAGCTTGTTCCCGCCATCTGCAGAGTTTCCCGCCACTGGGCGACGCTTCCCGCCAAAACCGCAGATTTCCCGCCTTGGAAGAGCAGCGGACGCCATTATGGGCGTGCCAGAGGATGGCAAGAGGCCGCCTCCCATCGTGGGCCAGGACAGAAAATGGCGCCAAAAGTGGAAACCGCCCCCACCAACAGAGACTGTGATGCTGGAGGTGTCTGTCAGCGTGAAAGAACTCCCCCTGGAGCTGACAGTCACCGAGTTGCCCCGGGACCGCCCTCTAAGTGGGAGGAGACGAAAGAGAAGAGAAAAGATGGGTGTCGCTTGGAGCAGTCTAGAACGAGCGCACCCGGAGGCGAGGTGTCCAGAGCAAGAGCACCCGGAGTCGAGGAGAGAAAGAGTAGACCCGGGAATGGAGCGGCAGCAGAGCAGCACCGGCCCGCTGGCCAGGAGCCTGCAGAAGGAAGAAGGAGGAGAGCAGAGCAGCACCGGCCCGCTGGCCAGGAGCCTGCCGGAAGAAGAGCAGAGCAGCACCGACCCGATGGTCAGGAGCCTGCTAGAGTCAACAACCCCGCTAGGCTTAGCGGAGATCCTGGCGCAGCTTCCCCGAGATCGGGAGTGCGCGCGGAGTGCCCTGGAGGGCCTCGCGGGAAGGATGGCCCGAGTGCAGAGGGAGATCCTGGCGGAGTGGGGCCGGGAGATGGCCCAGCAAGCTGGAATCCGCCCACGGAACCCGCTCCCTTGGAAGAAGACACCGACTACCTCTGCGGATGACGCGGGAGGACCCAAGGCCGGAGACGGCGCAGAAGAGGGAGCGAGACGTATGGCAGCAGGTAAGGGGGATGCCTATACCCCATACCGGAAGACCACCCACCTGCCCCAGCTCCCCGTCGCAGAGCCCGAAAGTCCCCCTGCCGTACCCGAGACCGCCATGACACCGCCACCGACTAGGCCCCGACCGGAAGCCGCCGTCGCGACCCCAGTGACGTCACGCGTCGTGACCCGGAGCGTGGCGCAGGAAGAAGAGCCTCCGGCCTGGTCACAGGGCCTAGCGTTTCCGGGCGCCGCATCCAAAGCAGAGCCATCTACCTCCGCGGAGCCTCCGGCCTGGTCGCAAGGCCAGGTAACCCAGGGCGCCGCCGTCCTAACGGTGCCCTTCACCTTCCAGGTGCCCCAGGCCTGGCCGCAAGGCCTGGGCAACCCGGGCGCCATCACCACCGCGCCCGCGCCCGTAATACCAAGGGTGCCACACCTGGGGGAGGACCTCTTCGGCCAGCTCACATGGCCGGACGGGCGGCCCTTCATCAGGCCCGAAGGGTACCCTGAGCTAGAGCGGCAGCAAAGACTAGGGCCCTTGTGTGAGCCCCTGATCCCGGCTCCAAAGCCCGTGACTCGGGTCTCGCCTCCACTCGAGGAAGCCCAGTTCGTGTGGGACCCCACGGGAGAAGATTTGATGGGGTTCACCGGAGAGACTCGGGCAGCTGCAGCAGAGCGTACCGAGTGTTGCCGTCAACAGCTGGCAGAGTTCAAGAGAGAGCGGGAAGAGAGGCGGGCCAGAGAGCAATGGGCCCGGACCCGCAGCGCGGAGCAAAAGAGCCGGACCAGAAGGGACCCCCGTGCAGCAGATCGTCCCCATACCATCGGGACGGTAATAAAGTTTAATGCGCAGCATGGGTGGGGCTTCATAAAGGACCAAAACACCATGGGTGACGTCTTCGTTACCCGACGGGATGTCGAGTCTCACCTGCCAGAGGGTCACAAAGGCCGTGACCTCTACGTCGGTGACGAGGTAACGTTCACCCGGCACAAGTGTGCCAAGGGACCTTACGCCCTCCACGTGCATCGCCTGACAGAGGAGGAGTTGCGGTGTAGGGAGGAAGAGCCAGAAGACCCGGACGGGTTCAAGGCTAGGAGGTACTACGATTAAGAACAGTAGTAAAGAAAAACTGTATATAGTTACCCGTCGGGGTACACAAGAAACCGTGGCTGCTTTAACGTTTAGTCCCCGTTGGGACCAGTGAACAGTTTAACCCGTGTGTCCCTTACCCAAACCAGGCTGAGGACTGTGAGCAGCCATCCCTTTCCCTTACCTGGCCGGGGACTGAGAACGGCCAAAACTTCCCTGTACATAGTTGCGCTTCCTAAGGCGCCCCCTACTGGTTTTATAAGAAACTGCTTTTCAAAAGACTGTCGCACTTTACCTGGTCACGAGTTGCACGGTGACCAGAGGAGGAAGAAAGAAAGAGACGACGAGAATGTTATGATGATGTTTATATGAAAAAGTTTATATATATATAATATTTTATATGTTTTATATGTTTATAAAAATTTGTATGTTTGGTGTTTTTGTCTTTGCAGCCCGAGGACGTGCTGTGATTTACCAGGGGGGAATGTAGCACCCTGAGGATTCGGCTGCTACAGGGGTATTGCACCTCAACCCAGAGGTGTGATATTCCACTCCCGGGTAAGGATGGAGTGTGGAACTGAGCTCAGATAGACTGCATGCACTACATACATCCCATTCCAGAGGAGCAGGCCGACGGCACTCCCACTTAGAAATGTGCAGGTGCGACCGAGCCTGTTCCTGGCTGGAGTGGGAGGGGGGAGGAACATCCCATGTAGTGTAGGGGCAGATAGGGGGAGCAGTCTGGGTAGTGGTAGGAGCTCATTGGGTGCTGGTCACCTGAGCTCACACATAGAGGGATATATAAGGAGGGCACCAACTAGGATCAGGGTCAGACGCAGAGAGTAAGTCAGATGCAGAGGACAAGCCTGCAGAAAGAAACAACAGCCCTGGAGAGAGAGTGGAGTAAAGAAGGAGACCCAGAGGGGGACAAAGAAAGGACCCAAGAACCCAAATAAGAACACCGGGTGAGGAGTCAGCAGAAGGGTACCGGAACCCAAGCTGGTGGGGGTAAAGACATTCCCCAGCCAGAGACCGGAGACCGTGGGCAGAGTCTGTCACGGTCACCCACTACATTCACCCTGAAGGCACACCACATGGAGGGTCAGGGAACCTGAGGCCAAAGGTTGCCCAACAGAAGGCCCGAGGGAGCTGGATTTAGGTGAATCACTGGTGGGGACGGCTGAAGGAAGGACAGAGGGAGAGCTCAGGGCCACGCTCCGGACTTGTTTGGGGGTTGGCCGGATCCAGGACCTGGTGGACGCAGCACGGCTCGGGAGGTCACTTGGAGCTAGAGTGACCAGGAACATCTGCAGTAAGTAAAGACCCTTAACTGCACTACCCGAGTCTGTCATCATTACCGGCTGCACCGCACCACCACAACCCCCATCCTCTGCGCCTGTCCCCTCTGAGGCTATACCCCTCCCGTTGGGGGTTATCCCACCAAGCTGCGCATCCACCATCAGCCTCAGCGGACCCTGCTGCAGCGGCGGCCACAGTGACCGCATCACAACGGGTGGCGTAGTCGACACAACGAACTTTAATAACATCAGTAAAGACTGCCACATAACCCTGAGCTTGACGCCCTGGGCACGGGACCGGGTCACAGCCGCTCGGAGACTACAACCCCCCCATCTGATCCGGTGCCGGGTATTCCCCTCAAAACGGAATATGTCCCAGGGGGCGCGTCAGAAACTTAGCACAGGCCGCTCCTGGGGCGCAGAAGACCTTCGGGCTGGAGGGATCTCAGATGCCAGCCATGGATTGGAGGAGGCCAAGTCAAGGGCCTGGTGCAGCGACATGATGGCAGTGGTCCGACATGAAGGTGTTAATGAGAGACATGATGTTCTAGGGCAGCCGAGGTGACAAACAGCAGCAGAGACGTGAGGTACGGGTCAGGAGGCAAGAAGTTCTGGGCAGTTGGCACGGGTTCATCCTGCAAGACATAAGGAGGAAGACATTTCAATAACTTCTATCTCCTGAATCCTCTGTTATCTTAGAGGAATGGTCATTATAATGAACCATTCCCCTATGTAACATCAGATATAATGTACACATCTAATGATCGGTGTCCTGTGTGTACAGCGGTCACTCACCAGATGGTCGTGGATTCTTTCACAGCCCAGATATTCTCATCCACCTAAGAATGACAGAGACATAGTCATTGACAGAAACAGTGGGAGAAGACAAAGATGGTCATAATGGCCACAAGGTGAGAAGAACATTTGATGGGATTTATCCTCACAGAGGATGATCTTACCGGGCCCAGCTTGATGACACATAATTGAATCCGGCCACGGGGTTAAAGGCTTTCTTATCCTCCAGCCACTGCAGATGATGGTTCTCCAGAACTGGCCTGAATGGTATAAATGGCGGCTTTGCTCTCCTTTTCTCTAGATCCTCCCAGCCGATGTTGGTAAAGAATGGATGCTCTCTGATGTTCCCGCACACATCCAAGCGCTTCTCAGAATTTTTGCACAGCAGCTTCTTGATAAGATCTTTCAAGTCAGCATCAAGCCAAGATGGAATTTCAGGCTCTCCTCTGGTTATCGCTGTGTAAGCCATTTTGCTGACGGAGCCGGTGTAAAATGGGGAGCGTCCTGTTGCCATCTTGGACACCACAATCCCCAGGCTCCACCAATCCACTGCTGTGCCATATCCTTTTTTGAGAAGCACCTCAGGGGCCATGAAGTGGAAAGTGCCCGTCACTCCAGAGATGTTATTGGAGGAGGTGACCCCATCTTGGGCGAGCCCCAGGTCAACTACACGGATGTGGCCATCGGCATCCAACATGATGTTTACTGGCTTAATATCTCTGCAATGAAATAAGAAAACATAATAAGAAATCTGCCCCATGATACAGGAGATGGAAAATGGGTCACTGCAAGATCAGGTGGACTAGGCAGACAGGAGCCCAGGAAAGTTGGGGGCAATTTTTTGAGCATGTAGGGTGGTCAGAGAGAAGGAGGAAAGTTGTGCTTACCGGTGGACGATGTTGTGTCCGTGGAGGAACTGGAGACCACATACAATCTCTGCTGTGTAGAATCTGATGGAGAGAACAGAGTGTAGTATCAATGTCATCGCTGATACCTCCTTCCCTCCTGGGCTACATGACCTGCCAGTCCTCTCCCAGCTACATCTCCACCTCTGCTTTTATTTTCACCCCTCTGCTCTCTTTTTCGTATATCTTCCTCATACTCACCTTACGCTGTCGATGTTCAGGCAGCCGCACATGTCAATCAAAGCCTCGAGGCTGCCGCCGGACAGATACTCCGTGATGAAATACGCCAGCTTCCGAGACTGCTGTGCGGCATAGAGGTGACATAAGAATGGGCAGTCTCGGGCCGCCAGGAGTATCCGCCGCTCTCTCATAAGGATGTTTTCCTTCACCTTCTTTTTCTTGATCATTTTTACAGCCATAAAGATGTTTCGGCTGGGGACTGATGTCAGGACCACCTGAAGAAAGAAATAGGGAATGCTTAGAAAATGTGTATGGGAGGTGGAGAACAGCTGGTTTATCACTGCACAAGAAACGGGTGGGCTGAGTGGTGTGTGAGTCTGATGGTAATGGGGCGCCCCTGAGGGTTCTGTCGCCACAGGGGTACTGCATCTCTTTAATGAGGTGTGGTATCTCCTCTCCGAGGTAAGGATGGAGCACCTGTCAGGACCCCACCACTGCATTCAACACTACACCTCTCCCACCTGTAGGGTTCTTATATGCACCAGGGTGCTGCCCCAGCCAGTATAAGAGGAGATGGGGGGGAACCAAAGCTAGGGGGAACCTAGTAGTGGGTGAGGGTGGAGGACACACCAGGAGGTTACACTTGCTAATACATATTTAATAAACGGCCATCTTAGGTTCAAGGTCTTTTGATTGAGATCTTCATCGCTGAACTTGGCTTTCTGCTAGAACCTGCAGCTGTTGAAGATACACGGTCCTCGTACTCTGGCCTTGAGGCGAGGAGCGGGTTAGAGTTAACGGCTGTCTCTACCCGGTCAAGGTCCCTACCTAAGAAGGCCTGGAGGGGAGCAGAGGAGTAAAGCTCCACAGGCAAAAGGATCCCAGGGAATTCGGACAGAGCGGTTTACGCCACCTGTACTCTTCATTCTGGCCTAGTCAGAGGGACTCCTGCTGCAAGAGGGGACCGGCACCCGTTATCTGACTTTGTTACTTCACGTCCTAGTCAGAAAAGCTCCGGAGGCTTGGTGGATCCCACCGGGTAACAGACGGAGCGGAATTGCCACCCGTACCCTTGTTCTGTGAGTAACCAGAGGGAGACCCAGCCTTACTACACGCACCACACACGAACAGGAGAGGACCTAGTGGGAGTTTCTAGGAACACTCTGGTGCTGGGGTTCCTGATTGATGCACCCGAACTACCCGGAGAGTGCCGAACCCCCTTTCCTGGTGGCCGCAGCGCGCCGTGAGGAGCAAGGAGAAGCCTTGCAGCTGACCATTGACAACGTGAGTAAAGCTTGGAAGACTGCATCCATTGCCTCCAGTCCTTTATTCTAGCGCGACACCACACCACAACATACAACCCACTACTACTCTCCTGATCCCTCTTCGCTGCCCTGAGGCCCTGCTCCGCCTGTGGGGAGTAGTACCATCTGCTGCTGCCACGACATCCCGCCTCAGAGGACTGCTGCAGCGCTGTTGGCAATCACCGGACACCACAGGTGGCGTAGTCGAGTACCTTTCCATCATCCCTCCTAGCCCGTATTTTTATGTGACAACCCTGGGCACGGAGCGGGCCTAGGTCACAACTGCAACCACCCTACACGAAGGCCCGGCTCCGAGTACCCCAACTCTCAGGGTGGGCTAGCGAGCGAGTCCCCGTGAGGGGAGGCGTCACAGTAACCTGGACCTTATAGCTGAGCAAAGCTAATCTATCGGCATAATGCATTATCTGCTCCATGAATGCTCTATGGAGAGGTCTTAAAGGGTATTCCATTATCACCATATGGGAACAAATATGACAAACACTGGATGGCACTTTGAGCTGGTTGGAGTCAGTATTGGTCTTATATCAATGTGCAACTGATTTAAAGTTTACTGAAACATAGAGGGCAAAGTATATATTGTATCCTGATAGGAGCATATATGTGTGGCGCCCCATAGGTACTGCATCTCACCCAGAGGTGTGGTATCCCACTCTCAGGTAAGGATGGAGTACTGCCCGGGACCCATACACTTGCATCCATTACACTCCACTTCAGAGGGAAGGGCGAGATTGCTCCTAAGGGAGAGCACAGTCCCTGGTCTCTAGCTGGAGGGTGGAACCATGTAGTGGGTGTGGGTGGAAGAAGTAGTTTAGGGGAGCACTTCAGTAGGTGTATAAAAAGGGGAGCCATCTTGAGAGAGTGTGGTCAGTCTGAGAGAGAGATAGTTGGGAGCAGGAGCTCTGGAGGAACTCTACTCAGGAGGAGAGGAGGAAGGAGCGGGTCTAGTCTGGGAGGCCCAGGAGAACAGACTGAGAGAGAGGATGGGAGCAGAGGGAAGGCTCCAAGAGGAACAGGGGGGATCCCAGGGGCACGGGAAGTGCGGATGCCACCCGTGCGCGCGAATTTACCAGGAAATGGAGGGATCAGGCCGCAGAGGGGACCGGCCCCTAACTAGTGGAGAACTACAAATCTCAGCTAGAAACCAGAGGCTGCTGTACTTGCAAGGTGCAGCTGCCAACCACCACAATTACATCGCCGAAAAGGTGGTCACAGAAGGTCCAGGGGACTGCAGGTCGCCCGACAAGATCTGAGGCTACCGGCTTGGGGCACTGATTGTGAGGCGCAGGGCAGGAGGGTGAGAGCCAGTGCAGGAAGACGACCAAGGAAGGCACATAGAACGGGGTCCCGTTTAAGTACTCCGTTTAAGTACTCCTGAAAAAGGAAGGCACATAGATCGGGGTCCCGTTTTAGTACTTCGTTTAAGTACTCCTGAAAGAGGGATTGCTGAACCCCTTCCTTGGTGAACGCAGGGCGACGTGGGTGGTTATAAGCTGGCAGTTGTAACCAGGAGCAGCGTGATAACTGAGTAAAATCTGAAGACTGCACCCCACTGTGTCCTTGAATGACCATCACCAGCCCTGCACTACACAGCACCAGCAACATCTTCCTCATAAAATCACTATATCCTGCCCTGGAGCATAGCTCTACCTGTGGAGAGCTGAACCAACTCTGCTGCATCACCATTAGCTCCAAGGGATCTGCACCGCAGCGGTGGCTCCATATAGCCGCATACCACAGGTTGCGTCATGAACATTAAACTATAAAAACTATAATCCCCTTTTATTGACCGGCCTGGGTCACGGACCGGGTCACTGCCACTGTGACATCCCCTGCACCGACCGGCTCGGCAGCGTGCACCCCACGGCCCAGGGGGCGCGTCATATGGACCAGGGCATGGACGGAAATAAATCTTGTCCCCCCAACTCCCCACAGATGTGATCCCAGAGATCAGCTCTTCAATGAATCAGAATACCCATTTATAGAATAGATGAGCTAATATGTGAAATAATCATGGGCTCAGGGGAGCGTCTGGATGTTTTTTCAGTCATCCCATAGACGAGCACTTCAATGAATATATATCGACAGAACAGGGCCAACCCCAGGTTTTCATGGGCACCGGGTGAAAAAGTCTAAGTGGGCCCCTTTAACACATACCACCATTCATGATGCACAGATACGGTAGAGAAATATAGGTATAGTACAATGCCAAAGATTTCACTTACATGAGTGATATCTATTGTAAATTCTACAATAACTCAGAAACCGGCGAATCCTCGCAACGCACAGTGCAGACCGGACAGTATAGAACTGCATACAGTATTATAGGCACCACATAGTCCTTCATACGGTATTATGGAACCAACATAGTCCTCCATACAGTATTATCGGCACCACATAGTCCTCCATACAGAATAATGGGCCCCACGTAGTCCTCCATACAGTATTATAGGCACCACATAGTCCTCCACACAGTATTATGGCCCCACATAGTCCTCCATACAGTATTATGGGCACCACATTGTCCTCCATACAGAATAATGGGCCCCACGTAGTCCTCCATACAGTATTATAGGCACCACATAGTCCTCCATACAGTATAATGGCCTCACATAGTCCTCCATACAGTATTATGGGCACCAGATAGTCCTCCATACAGTATTATGGGCACCACATAGTCCTCCATACAGAATAATGGGCCCCACGTAGTCCTCCATACAGTATTATAGGCACCACATAGTCCTCCATACAGTATAATGGCCCCACATAGTCCTCCATACAGTATTATGGGCACCACATAGTCCTCCATACAGTATTATGGGCACCACATAGTCCTCCATACAGAATGATGGGCCCCATATAATGCTCCATACAGAATAATGGGTACCATATATTGCTCCATACAGTATGGGCCCAATATAATACTCCATATAGAATGGGCACCATGTAATGCTCCATACATAATGGGCCCCATATTTTGCTCCATACATAAAAAAAATCAAATACTCACCTCTCCTCGCTGGCCGCTGCTCTGCTTCGGACTCCTCAGTGTTAGCGTCTTCTGGCTCTGAGCACTTCTCAGTACAGAGGGTGCTTCTGTAGTGACGTCATCGCTCCCTCCGTCCTATGACAATGTGGCGCCCCTGAGGGTTCGACTGCCACAGGGATACTGCACTTCTTTAATGGAGTGTAGTGTTCCTCCTCTGAGGTAAGAACAGTGTGATGGTCAGGACCCCACCTCCACATCCAACACCACACTTCTCCCACCAGAGGGGGCTAGAATGCACTAGGTGCTTCCCTCTTGGGTACTCGGGAGACTGGGGAACCAAGAGATAGGGGAACCATTTAGTGGGTGAGGGTGGAGTACTCACATTTTAGTGACAATAATTCATATTTAATACACAGCCATCTTGGTCATTGGTCGTCGTCTTTTGGCAGTCTGTCCTTTGCAATGGTTCTTTGACTGTCCTCTACTGTGATCTCCCACCCTGAGCGTGGATCCTGTGTGGACCTGCAGCTGATGGAGACACAGCTCCCGTACCTTGGCCTTGGGTCGAGGGGCAGGTTGCACATAATGTATGTCTCAACCCGGTCAAGGACCATGACCAAGAAGGCCCGGAGCTTAAGAGTGTAGCTCCACCGCAAATGGATCCCAGGGAGGATGCAGACGGAGCGGTGTACGCCACCTGTCCTCGCTATGCTGATCTATTCAGAGGGATTCCGGCTGCAAGAGGGGTACCGACACCCGACCTTGCTACTCCACGTCCTGGTCGGGAAAGCCCGGTAGGCCCTGAGGATCCCACCGGGTAATGGAAGGAGCGAAGCTGCCACCCGTACCCTGTTTCTGAGAGGAGTTCAGAGGGAGACCTGGCCTATCTACACACGCAGACAGGAATGGACCCAGTCTGAAGTCTAGGAACACTCTGGTGTGGGGTCCTGATTAAACACTTGTATTACTCGGAGGTGGTTGGACCCTCGTTCCTGGTGACCGCAGAACTCCGCGAGGAGCAGGGAGAAGCATTGCAGCTGTACTCTTCAATGTGAGTAAAAACCCTGGAAGTTAACCCCTATGGCCTCCGGACTCTTTATTCTGCACTACTCCGCACTACACGGCACAAGAACTCCTAGACTACTACCCCCTCCATCCTGTCTCTCTGCCCTGAGGCCCTGCTCCGCCTGTGGGGAGTAGTAACAACGACGGCTGCCGTAACATCCCGCCTCAGAGGACTGCAGCAGCGCTGGTGGCCTTCACCAGGTGCCACAGGTGGCGTAGTGGAGATCAGCCACTCAACCCGGATAAGCCCGTACCATCCCTTTTTAATGTGACGGCCCTGAGCACGGAGCGGGTCCGGGCCACGGCTGCACCCCATCTACAACATAGGACCCGGCTCCGAGTCCCCCATCTCCCAGGGTAGGGCTTTCGTGAGGCGTCACAACATCACAGAGTCAGAAGACGCCGAAGACACCGGAGCTGTGGTGGAACAGGGAGAGGTAAGTATTGCAAGTGCCGGTGCCCTGAGCAAGCGGGGGGCCCCTCTCACGGGCTTTGGCACCAAACTCCGCTTACTCACAGGCAGGAGTGGGCTGGGCCTGGGGGAAGAGGGGCAAATGCCCCCCGGGCCAGTTCCCCAGCAGAGGCTTTGAGCCGTTGGCTGCCAAGAAGACAGCAGCCAGCACTTTAATTGTATACAAGTGCTGGTCCGGCCATCCCTGTATTGCCGGCTGTGTGACCCTATCTCTTGAACTCAGTAGCACGCCAGCCTGCTGGGTCTTCACCGGAGAGAGGTCAGCAGGGCCAGGGCAGGAGGTCAGGGCTGGATCCTGAGTGTCTTGTGTCAGCGATGCTCTGAGGTCTCATGAGTTATTACTGCAGCTTCATCAGGTCGCGCTGTCTGTAGCCAGATCTGCAGGAAAGTCCCAGAGCCACTGCAGACTGTATACATACTCCAACACTGACTGCTCCTGAGCCTGGATCCAGGACATCATACATTATATATACTGCTATACATGATAATATGTGATGTTCTGTAGCCAGGTCCAGGTGTAATCAGTAAGGGTGTATTCACACTGCGTTCTGGCGCTCGTTCATTGGTCCCGCTGGGGCCTACTTCCGAATCCCCAGCAAAACGGTATATAATATAAATACAGCTGTCATATACTATCCTGTATATACCATCAGATGTCTGTACACATAGTATAATATACAGCAGTCACATACTATCCTGTATATACCATCAGATGTCTGTAAACATAGTATAATATGTAGCAGTCACATACTATCCTGTATATACCATCAGATGTCTGTACACATAGTATAATATACAGCAGTCACATACTATCCTGTATATACCATCTGATGTCTGTACACATAGTATAATATACAGCAGTCACATACTATCCTGTATATACCATCAGATGTCTGTACACATAGTATAATATACGGCCGTCACATACTATCCTGTATATACCATCAGATGTCTGTACACATAGTATAATATACAGCAGTCACATACTATCCTGTATATACCATCAGATGTCTGTACACATAGTATAATATACAGCAGTCACATACTATCCTGTATATACCATCAGATGTCTGTACACATAGTATAATATACAGCAGTCACATATTTTCCTGTATATACCATCAGATGTCTGTACACATAGTATAATATACAGCAGTCAAATATTATCCTGTATATACCATCAGATGTCTGTACACATAGTATAATATACAGCAGTCACATACTATCCTGTATATACCATCAGATGTCTGTACACATAGTATAATATACAGCAATCACATACTATCCTGTATATACCATCAGATGTCTGTACACATAGTATAATATACAGCAGTCACATACTATCCTGTATATACCATCAGATATCTGTACACATAGTATAATATACAGCAGTCACATACTATCCTGTATATACCATCAGATGTCTGTACACATAGTATAATATACAGCAGTCACATACTATCCTGTATATACCATCTGATGTCTGTACTCATAGTATAATATACAGCAGTCACATACTATCCTGTATATACCATCAGATGTCTGTACACATAGTATAATATACAGCAGTCACATACTATCCTGTATATACCATCTGATGTCTGTACTCATAGTATAATATACAGCAGTCACATACTATCCTGTATATACCATCAGATGTCTGTACACATAGTATAATATACAGCAGTCACATACTATCCTGTATATACCATCAGATATCTGTACACATAGTATAATATACAGCAGTCACATACTATCCTGTATATACCATCTGATGTCTGTACTCATAGTATAATATACAGCAGTCACATACTATCCTGTATATACCATCAGATGTCTGTACACATAGTATAATATACAGCAGTCACATACTATCCTGTATATACCATCAGATGTCTGTACACATAGTATAATATACAGCCGTCACATACTATCCTGTATATACCATCAGATGTCTGTACACATAGTATAATATACAGCAGTCACATACTATCCTGTATATACCATCAGATGTCTGTACACATAGTATAATATACAGCAGTCACATACTATCCTGTATATACCATCAGATGTCTGTACACATAGTATAATATACAGCAGTCACATACTATCCTGTATATACCATCAGATGTCTGTACACATAGTATAATATACAGCAGTCACATATTATCCTGTATAGGTGGACGGTTTTGTCTATTTTACAATAGAGGCAAGAATATATTAATCCTTTCCTCATAGATTGTAAGCTTGCGAGCAGGGTCTTCTCTTCTCCTGGTATCTGTTGATTTATGTGATCATCGTTATTTTGTAATGTCTTTTATTTTCTGAACAAGTCCCCTCTAAAATGTAAAGTGCTGCGGAATATGTTGGTGCTATAAAATTAAAAAATATTATTATTATATTTTTAATCAATTCTGAAGACATGATGCCATTTACAAGCCGCATACTTTTGTTTCTAACACACTTTTCAGAGCTCATCTTCCTGTAGCCCCTCTGTCACTGCAGATTGCTGAATCG
This sequence comes from Phyllobates terribilis, assembly GCF_046119375.1. NCBI lineage: Eukaryota > Metazoa > Chordata > Amphibia > Anura > Dendrobatidae > Phyllobates > Phyllobates terribilis. The sequence goes on from NW_027363187.1 coordinate 1,574,022, forward strand.
TGATAGAGCGCTGTGCACACACTGTCACGATTCCTTCGTATTTCCAGCGTAATGATCGCAAGTATGAGTTTGCATAGTTATGGTCGCATGCCGATTAGTCTCAGACACCTCTCTGAGCAGCTCACTGATAGAAGTGGATGAGAATCTAGTCGGCATTTGACCACAACTATCCCATCATTACTCCGGCTTTATGTTTTTAAAGTCTTGTACCTTCTGCTCCCTTTATGAAATAGCCATAGGTAAATACAAAAAAGATGGGCCGCTGCTCATGAGCCGCTGCTGTGTGCTTGCCCCCTAGGCCAAAATTTGCCATCCAGCCCCACAGGTCTCACAGTGTGCCAGTGTCCTGACGGTGAGTGTGCTCCCCCGCTTCCTCAGGGCCCTGGCGCTTTCCCGGGTGTGCCGGCTGGTGATGCCGACCCTGCTGCAGAAAACAACAGATGGAGATAACATGGCAAGTATAGGTGATGAAGAAAAATATATAAAAACTTACTTGGCCAAAACTGCCCCTACCCAAGATATCATGGATGGTAAAATTGCTGATGTTAAGCCTGGGGTAGGGGCTGGATGTTCCGGGGTCCCTGCTGCATCCAGGTGTTGGCTGTTCATCCTCCAGTCCATTGCCTTTGGCCCCTCTCCTCTTCTTTGTGATATTCTTGAATCCAGAAGTATCACTGTCCTCTTCTCTCGTCCTCTTGTCTTCTCTCTGCTTCTCGCTTTCTCTGTGTCCAGTAGACGCCATTTGCAGTAATATCTTCCAGTCTGTAGACTTCCGTCCGATCTCTTCAGCCGACAGTTGAAAGTAAACGGCAGTTGGTCGTGTGCAGGCAGCGGCTCGTGGCCCGCTCTGCCCGATACACTGATGTGGGCATCATGGGTGACAGTTTAGGGTCCAGAGGAACGGCACAGAACTTCATGGCGGCTTCTAGTGCTGTTTTTTTTTTATTTCATAATAGCTCTTCCCATTACCAATGTAATTCTAGGGTTTCCATATATTTAAAAAAATCATTACTTTTATCTTTCATGTTATAATACTATTTCTCATATATCATGGTTACTAGGGATGATATTTTTAAAATATTTAGAAACCCATGTATCATTTCCATTACACTTCACAAATACTTGGTACTTTGTGTTGTTGTATCACATAAAATCCCAATAAAATACATTTAAGTTTGTGGATGTAACATGGAAAAATATGGAAAAGTTCACAGGGTATGAATACTTTATCAAAGCCATTTTCTGCAATTTAATAATTTTTTTCCTTCCATATTTCCTCTGTTACATTGAGTCTTTTCTACTTATTGAGTATTTTTTACTATCCTTGTATGTTTCCTGGGAACCCCTGCTCTTATTTGGAGTATGGGGTGGGTTGCCCTTTCCGTCCATGACTTGGAACATGGATTGGTCATTTTGCACACGTTGATGTGTTTTTTAGATTTTTGTGATCTGTGGATTTGTTCTGCTTTCCTCTTGATAGCGTTGACAATAAAGATATCCTATTATACAGTTATATGAAAAAGTTTGGGCACCCCTATTTATCTTAAGCTTAATGTTTTATAAAAATTGGTGTTTTTGCAACAGCTATTTCAGTTTGATATATGTAATAACTGTTGGACACAGTAATGTTTCTGCCTTGAAATGAGGTTTATTGTACTAACAGAAAATGTGCAATCTGCATTCAAACAAAATTTGACAGGTGCATAAGTATGGGCACCTCACCAGAAAAGTGACATTAATATTTAGTAGATCCTCCTTTTGCAAGAATAACAGCCTCTAGGCGCTTCCTGTAGCTTTTAATGATTTCCTGGATCCTGGATGAAGGTATTTTTGACCATTCCTCTTTACAAAACAATTCCAGTTCAGTTAAGTTTGATGGTCGCCGAGCATGGACAGCCCTCTTCAAATGATCCCACAGATGTTCAATGATATTCAGGTCTGGGGACTGGGATGGCCATTCCAGAACATTGTAATTGTTCCTCTGCATGAATGCCTGAGTAGATTTGGAGCGGTGCTTTGGATCATTGTCTTGCTGAAAGATCCATCCCCTGCGTAACTTCAACTTTGTCACTAATTCTTGAATATTATTGTCCAGAATCTGCTGATACTGAGTGGAATCCATGCGTCCCTCAACTTTAACAAGATTCCCGGTGCCGGCATTGGCCACACAGCCCCAAAGCATGATGGAACCTCCACCAAATTTTACTGTGGGTAGCAAGTGTTTTTCTTGGAATGCTGTGTTTTTTTGCCGCCATGCATAACGCCTTTTTGTATGACCAAACAACTCAATCTTGGTTTCATCAGTCCACAGGACCTTCTTCCAAAAAGAAATTAGCTTCTCCAAATGTGCTTTTGCATACCTCAGCCGACTCTGTTTGTGGCGTGCTTGGAGAAACGGCTTCTTTCGCATCACTCTCCCATACAGCTTCTCCATGTGCAAAGTGCGTTGTATAGTTGACCGATGCACAGTGACACCATCTGCAGCAAGTTGATGCTGCAGCTCTCTGGAGGTGGTCTGAGGATTGTCCTTGACTGATCTCACCATTCTTCTTCTCTGCCTTTCTGATGTTTTTCTTGGCCTGCCACTTCTGGCCTTAACAAGAACTGTCCCTGTGTTCTTCCATTTCCTTACTATGTTCCTCACAGTGGAAACTGACAGGTTAAATCTCTGAGACAGCTTTTTGTATCCTTCCCCTGAACAACTATGTTGAATAATCTTTGTTTTCAGATCATTTGACAGTTGTTTTGAGGAGCCCATGATGCCACTCTTCAGAGGAGATTCAAACAGGAGAACAACTTGCAAGTGGCCACTTTAAGTAGCTTTTCTCATGATTGCATACACCTGGCTATGAAGTTCAAAGCTCAATGAGGTTACAAGACCCAAAAAAGTGCTTTAGTAAGTCAGTAAAAAGTAGGTAGGAGTATTTAAAACAAGAAAATGATAAGGGTGCCCATACTTATGCACCTGTCAAATTTTGTTTGAATGCAGATTGCACGTTTTCTGTTAGTACAATAAACCTCATTTCAAGGCAGAAACATTATTGTGTCCAACAGTTATTACATATATCAAACTGAAATAGCTGTTGCAAAAACACCAATTTTTATAAAACATTAAGCTTAAGATTAATAGGGGTGCCCAAACTTTTTCATATCACTGTATATTTGGATGTCCGATCCTTTGTTTTTCTTGTTGACAATATTGTAACTGTGCATTTTTGGCTGCCACTCTGGTCTTTATTTAGGTTGCACCCTCCCAAGAACCAACAAAAATACAACCAATTAACTTAAAGTGAATATGTCACTGGGTTTTTGCTGCCCCATCTGAGAGCAGCATGATGTAGGGGCTGAGACCCTGATTCCAGTGATATATCACTTAATGGGCTTCTTGCTGCAGTTTTTATGAAATCACAGTTTTCCCTGCAGCAGATCTAAAAATGCAGAGCTCTGTATAACCCTGCCCACATCACTGATTGGCACATTTCTGTGTACACTGTGCATAGGCATAGCTGCCAATCAGTGATGGGGGGCGAGGTTATATAGAGTTCATGAATATGGAGGACTACCTGGCAGCAGGATTAGTAGTCGTCTAGTGATAATTTCCTGTTAAAAAACAGTGATTTTATCAAAACTACAGCAAGCAGCCCAATAAGTGACACATCACTGCAATCAGAGCCTCTACATTATGCTGCTCTCAGATTCAGTAACAAAAACCTGGTGACAGATTCCCTTTAACCTATTAATAAAAAAAGACTAGACAAGGTTAGTTTGGATAAAGAATAGGTTACTTAAAACATAAATTAATAAGTCAATAAATATTAAAAACCATGGAATAAATTAATCAGTCAGTAATCAAATAAATAATCAACTGTGACTATCAAAAATGGACCTAGTCCTCCCAGCCTTAGCCAACTGATAGGCATCGCAACAAAAAGAGGGTGGGTGGCCAACGCTGGTGACTTGCTGTGCATGGACTACCCCGGACTTTGGTGAAACTGGGTCTTTTATGCAGAAATATTCCCGCGCTAGCATTAGTTCTCCCATCAGGATAAAGATGCATCTTCCTGCGCAAACAACAGAATCTTCTATAACTTGCTGGTAGAGGATCACAGCTGAGACAACAGTGACTCTGAAATGATAAGTACCATTGCCGAAAAGAGTAGGAGGAGAAAGAAGAACGGAAAGGGGAGCACAAATGCAGCCAAAGTATAGCCAAAATTCTTACCTCCAGAACAAATATTCTACTGGGCCTGTAAAACTATGTGTTCCCCCCGCTAACCTCTCTGGGGGCCCTGCCTTGACATTAGTGTCTTACCAGACATTGCTCCTTATCTGAATAATCTGTTCACACTATGTTTTTGCCTATTTGACACTACAGACAAAGGACCACCTATTACCAGGTCCTAGAGGGTCCTGTCCCAACTTCTACTACCTCATCTGAAAGAATCCACTTAATGAGTTGGATTTATACTACTTAAGAAGTTGTCCACTACTTTTACATTGATGCCCTATCCTACAAAACTAGTGGACAACCCCTTTAAATATAAGGACTTCTATATGTGCCTTTTTAATGGACATTAACCCCTTTATGACATAGGGCGTATTAGTACGTATCTGTGCCCTGGGACTTATGGACCAGATACGTATTAATACGCCCTGGCGATTTCGCCCGTACACAGGCTGTGCGGGCGCGATCGCCGCCGGGTGTCAGCTGATTGTCACAGCTGACACCCGGGGCTATGTGCAGGGAGCGGTCCCGGTCCAGCTCTGAGGTGGCTACGATAGAGGAGAGCATGGCTTCTCTATCCTCATCTCAGTTGCCTCTGGAACCATGTCTTACCCTGCTTCAACATCTGACCTAGTGAATAATATTGGCCTCACTATGTGTACACCTGATATGCCCAAACAAATCCATCACAGCTGTGCCAGGTGCTGTCTAATCCCAGTGTACATGGTATGAGCTGATCAGTCAACTGATTGGCTGCAGCAGTCACATGTGATACGGTCATGAAGCAGTGGCATACCGCTAACAGCAGATAAACATATGGCTGCTATGAGGCCCATGAATCTGAGGGATCTTGGGTAATCATACTGTTTGTGGGCCATCATACTATTTGGAGGGCTAGGTGGGGGCCATCATACTATTTGGAGGGCTATGTGGGGACCATCATACTATTTGGAGGGCTATATGGGGGCCGACATACTATTTGGAGGGCTATGTGGGGGCGGTCATACTATCTGGAGGGCTATGCGGGGGCCGTCATACTATTTGAAGGCCATCATGCTATTTGGAATGCTATGTAGAGGCCATCATACAATTTGGAGGACTATCCGTCTCATTTCACCGACTTTTTGATTATCAATCTACATCATGTGTTGGATTATATATATCTTACTCTAATGTTCTCTTTATTACTAATCTATATCATGTGTTGGATCAGTCCTAGAGTACTTTGTCTTTTTGCCCACCACTAATGTATCTGCGCCATTATGGTTTATATGTAAGTCATTTTTTTAACTTTGGATAATAATAAACTTTGTATTTTTAATATTACTATGTTCTTGTACGTCATTCTCTTTATATGAATCATTATTTGAGACGTTGAACAGACTCTGTTTTTCTAAAATGTGACCTATATGGTCAAATTACTTTGCCTCATAAAGACTACAAGGTAGACAGACACGGGGGAAAGTAGCTTAGCTTTAGCCGACTTCGTAGAGATAACTCCAGGAGTCCTCCTACCACCACAGAGGAAGTTAGCAGTCTGAGAGCTCCAAGCATTCACAAGGAAACGTGACTATCACCGGACCCTCCCTGCTGCAAAGTGAAACTATTTAAACACCCAGGCCAGGGTGTCAATTAGCTGGTGGGAGGTAGCCGATGGGTCCTAGAGGGAAACAGCTAAGAAGGTGTCTGTATTGCCAAACGAAGAGATCTTCTGCAACCAACTGCAGGGCAACTGTCTGTTACATTTGACATACCCATGACACTAGCGCCACCTATTGTAAGTATTAATTTCAAAAGTCAATATTGATTCTTTAAAGGGTATTGTCACATGACTTAGGATAAAAAGGCCAAACCAGAAACTCCATTTTCAGGACACGTGTTTAAGGATGTTTGTCCCTCATCAGTGCAAGACAGGAGAGAACTTGCTTGTATGGGTGAGTGACCTCTGACAGGGGATCCAAGGGATACATTTTCTCTTTGTGGAGAAGTTACCTACTTTGCTAAGTTAGCTACTTGGTAACCCCTTTTGAATTCCTATGTTTACACTCAGTTAAAATAACAAAACTTATACTTACCACCGGCACCGTTCCTACGGTGTCCCTTCCAGTGCTCCCTGCGATCCCTTCGGCCAATCAGCGGTGGCTTCACTTTCCTCTGCTATGGATAGAATTGACATCCAGGGGAAGTGAAAGAGCAGCAGCAACTCTCACTTACTCCGAATGTCTTGATTTGTATGAAGGAGGGAAAAGTGAAGCCAGCGCTGATTGGCTGCAGGGATTGCGTGATATAACAATGTCACACAAGCCCCGGGAGAACCAGTGCCTACACCGCTGGAACAGCGCCGGCACTGGAAGTGAGTGTTATTATTTTACTGGGGGACACATAGGGATTGAGAAGAGGTTGTCCGAGTAGTGGACAACCCCTTTAAATTCCCAGTGGAGATCTGCATGTGACTTATATTTTTTAATTGCAGCAGTAAATCCCTTTAAGAAGATTATGATTTTACACTGTAAGTTTTCTAATAATTCAGAATGATTCCTAAAATATCTTATGTCCTGGGCGCTGGGTACTATCCATCTGCTGAGCCTTTGTGCTATGACCTAGGACAGTGCTGGCGAACCTATGGCACGCGTGCCAGAGAGGGCACGCAGATCCCTCCCTAAAGGGCACGCGCGCCATCGCCTCACTAGGACCGGGCCTGGCGGGTAATTACTTGGAGCCCCCCGACTTCAGCTAGATGTGCGTTCTCTGACACACATCTAGCTGAAGTGTATTGCAGCGCACGAACTTGCCAAACCCGTGCGCGGCCATACACTCTGTCAGCAGGCGGCGTCAGCGTACAAGCGACTGGGCGCATGGCAGTGGCGTCATGCCGGCTACAGGAGAGGACGCTGAAATCAGCTGCCGGCTACAGGAGAAGACGCGGCGCGGGAGAGGAAGGAAGGTGAATAGGAGAGTTTATAATGTTTGTCTGTTTTTACTATGCGATGAACAGCAGCGCAAATACAAGGATGGGGGAGCATATTCATGGGTGGGCATGTTCCAGGATGAAGGATGTGAGACGACAACATATCTACAAGGATGGGGGAGCAGCATATCTACAAGGATGGGGGAGCAGCATATCTACAAGGATGGGGGGCAGCATATATACAAGGATGGTTGAGCAGAATATATACAAGGATGGGGAAGCAGCATATATACAATGATGGGGGAGCAGCATATATACAAGGATGGGGGAGCAGGATATATACAAGAATGGGGGAGCAGCATATATACAAGGATGGGGGAGCAGCATATATACAAGGATGGGGAAGCAGCATATATACAATGATGGGGGAGCAGCATATATACAAGGATGGGGGAGCAGGATATATACAAGAATGGGGGAGCAGCATATATACAAGGATGGGGGAGCAGCATATATACAAGGATGGGGGAGCAGGATATATACAAGAATGGGGGAGCAGCATATATACAAGAATGGGGGAGCAGCATATATACAAGGATGGGGGAGCAGCATATATACAAGGATGGGGGAGCAGGATATAAACAAGGATGGGGGAGCAGCATATATACAAGGATGGGGGAGCAGCATAGATACAAGTGTGGCACCCCAGGGGTCTGGTTTTCCACAGTAACAGCAATGTTATGTCTGAGAGCAGGTGGGAGGTCTCTTGGTCAGGGATCCTATGCATGCCACACCTCCTGCCCAGTCCTGGGAGGGGAAGAACTTCCCCTATATAAACCTAGGGCTGAGGCAGGGTGAGTGAGTAGAGAAGAAGCAGAGAAAAGAAGCAAATATAGGAAGAAACAACAGGAGCTCTGTGGGAGCAGTGTTACAAAGAGTCAGGGGCTGGCAGCTGCAGAGCTCGCCCTGACTGAGAAGTTATCACCGGACCCGGAGTCCGAGGCTGTGGGGACTAACTCCTATCCAGCAGCAGAAACCGACCGGCAGGGGATTGCAGGTCCTCTGGCCCAGAAACCCGAAGGCCCCGAGTCACCGGCCATACGGGTGAGCACCACACGGTACACTCAGGGACGTGGGCTACTTATACCCGCCTCTAGCAAGGTAGCCAGAAGAGTATCGTTAGTTTGGGAGGCCTACAACTCCGCCTGGCCAGGGGAGATCCCATCTGCTCAAGGACTGACCAGGCCCCAATCGCTAGCCAGTACTCCGGGAGGGTCTATCTTTGTCACCAGTAAAGACCCTGAACTACACAGTACCGTCTCCGAGTGGTTCCTGCTACCCCCATCATCCACGTCGGCTGCCCTGAGGCCATACCCCTCCCGTTGGGGGTTATACTATCACGCTGCACAATCCTACCACCGGCCTCAGCGGTCTGCCCTGCAGCAGCAGCTCCCTGGCTGCACTCAACGGGTGGCGTAGTCGTCCAACATCTACCGCTAAAACAGCGCCACTTAGTCTGACTCCCTGGGCACGGACCGGATCACCGCCACGAGACTACAACCCTCAACAGATCCGGCTCCGGGTAAGCTCCCGCGTGCGCAACGCAGCGCGACACAGGCCCAGGGGCGCGTCAACTTTTGGCGTAGTCGGCAGGATTTCGTGCCCGCAACCACCGGGTACTGCGTGCCTGAAAAAGACTGTGAAAACTTACCCGTGGTGAAGATTCCCGCCATCCGGCGCCATCTTCCGCTTTCTTCCCGCCATCGGTGGAGTTTTCCCGCCATCCGGCGCCATCTTCGGCCTTCTTCCCGCCATCCGTGGAGTTTTCCCGCCATTGGACGCCATCTTGAGGACTCCGCACGGGAAGAAGAGGGGCGTGGACTCCGAAAACGCGCGAGAACTGAAGCCCCGCCTCACGTCCGGACGTTGCGTAAGGTCCTGGAAGGAGCCCAGCAGACGCCGACGTCACAGGAGCGCGACGGAAGGTCCTCAACCCTGACGATCCACTGCGGAGCCGCGGCCTACGGAAGAGGATCATCGCAAGGTAGGCCACGGTCCACTAGGGGGGAGAAGGATGTCGGATACGGAGGAGAGCTTCACCGCTCCAACCCCCGCCAGCGCCACCGCTGTTGCGGTCATGCCTTTCACCATGCCCTATATCCCGGGGGCAGCCTGGCTACCCCAGTACTCAGGGGAGTCACATACCCTGCAGGACTTTAGAGAAAAACTGGATAGCCTCTTCCAGGTGTACCCCCTCACAGAAGAGCAAAAAGTAAGCATCCTGGTGGCCCAATTAACCGGGGCAGCCAAAAGGGAGGTAAAGTCCTGGCCACCTGGGGGGAGGACTGTCGCAGGGATACTAACCCGGCTGAGGGACACCTTTGATACCCGTACCTCAGCCGAGATCAAGCTTAGATTCTACGGGTGCAAACAGCGGGCACATGAGAGTATAAGGGACTATGCCCTGAACCTACAAGAGGCCCTGAGAGCCATTAAGCAGACCGACCCTGACGGCGTGGGAGACGAGGACAGGCTGTTAACTGAACAATTTATAGAGGGTTTATATTGCAATGCCCACCGAACCCAGTTGCGGGCAATGGCCTTACAGGACCCTCATCTGGGATTTGCACAGTTCAAGGACAGAGCCATCCGGGTGCTCCGAGAACCGGCACCAGGTGGCGTTGTGACCCACAGACGCCCCACTACCACCTACCACCAGGAGGCGGCGCCCTTGTCGGCAGGGCCTGTGGGAGCTGATGCGCAGGCTTTGAACAATGACTCGGCTCCAGACCTGCACCATCAGGTCCAAGAGCTAGCTAAAAGCGTTGCTGCGCTAACCCGAACTGTGCAGTCTTTACAGGTTTCCACTCCAGGGAAGATCCAGCTGGCATCCGGACCGGAGGACATCCTGTGGCGTCGACCAAGGAGGACCCCACCGGCCAGAGGATGACCCAGCGACCGATACAACGAGGACGGACGACCCATCTGCCGCCGCTGTAATCAACCCGGACATATGGCAAGGTACTGTCCTTTAAACTGGCACAACCTAGGGTAGAGGGCCAACCCCTAGGAAAAAGATCATCAGGCCCATCGAACTGGCGCGACAAATATGTGGGAGGACGTCCAGTCTTGCCTGTGGTACTGGACGGCATTCCTATGAGTGCCCTACTGGACACCTTGGTCACAGGTCACCACCATCCCGTACGTGCTCTTCAAGCAGTACTGGAATGACTCGGATATTACCCGCTACCCTGACGACGACTTGAGTATCATCGCCAGCAATGGTCAGCCCGTGCCACAGATCGGATTTAAAGAGGTGACCATTAAAATTGGTAGAGTTGAACTGGCAGCACAGGGACTGATCATTGTAGACATTGACAAACACGAGAGTCACCCAAAGATAACTCTAGAAACTAATGTAATTGAAAATTGTCTTGCAGAGGTGATTTTCCTTTTACAGCAGGTTGCCAAGAACGCCAGCTCCGGCGAGCAGCGAGTGCTCCAAAAAGAGATCCGGGCACTGATGCGACGGCAACAGGTGGAACTCTCCGGCGGTGAGATTGGTAGCGTGAGAATGTGTGACCCTTTCCCTATTGCCATGCCCCCAAAAAGTGAAATGATGATTTGGTGCCGGGCAGCTATTGGTCTGAGAGGTAGAGATTACCAGGCAATGGTAGAACCAGTTTACTCAGACAGTAGGCCCACCATCTTGACAGCACGGGGGGTGGTTAATGTACGCCATGGGACGGTGCCCGTTCGCATAATCAATATCGGGAAGAGGGAAGTGTACCTGCCCCGGTATGCCACGCTAGCCAAATTATATACCATTAACCAAAATACTATACAATCTGTGGAACCCTTGCCTCCATCTCACCCGGAGGAAGGTAACGGCTCTAAGAAAACAATGGAGGACTGGTGTCAGCAACTACATTTGGGTACTGACTCCACTCCCTCACATCAGAAACAGGGAGTCTATCGGGTGGTTCAAGAGTACGAGAGAGTGTTTAGTAAACACCCGTTAGACTTCGGGCGAGTCAAGGGGGTAGAACACCACATCCCCACGGGAGACCATCCTCCCATAAAAGAGAGGTATCGACCCGTACCCCCTGCACACTACCAACACGCCAAGGGGATGCTTAGAGACATGAAGGAGGCTGGGGTGATCAGGGATAGCTGTAGCCCCTGGGCAGCTCCACTAGTCTTAGTCAAAAAGAAAGACAACACCATGAGGATGTGTGTAGATTATCGGAAAATCAACCGTATCACACACAAGGATGCGTACCTCTTACCAAGGATAGAGGAGTCTTTGGCTGCTTTAAGATCTGCTAACTTCTTCTCTACCTTGGATCTCACTAGTGGGTACTGGCAGGTTTCTGTAGCAGAGGCGGACCGGGAGAAGACCGCATTCACCACCCCGATGGGACTTAGCGAGTTTACCTGCATGCCGTTCCGACTCTGCAACGCACCAGGAACCTTCCAACGATTAATGGAGTGCTGTCTGGGCCATAGAAACTTCGAGACGGTCCTGTTGTACCTGGACGATGTCATCGTATATTCTAAGACTTATGAGGACCACCTGAAACACCTGGCGGAAGTGTTCGAAGCTCTGGCAAGCTACGGCCTAAAGGTGAAACCCTCCAAGTGTCACCTCCTGAAACCAAAGGTGCAGTACCTGGGACACGTGGTGAGCGCTGACGGAGTGGCTCCCGACCCTGATAAGATCACCGCAATTAAGGAATGGCCAAGTCCCTCCAGTGTAAAGGAAGTGCGGCAGTTCCTCGGGTTGGTAGGCTACTACCGCAGGTTCATCCCCGGTTTCACCAAAAAGGCAGCTCCTATGCAGGACCTCCTGATAGGCCAGTCCCGGAAGGCCAAGAACCAGAAGCCGCCCTTCAGATGGGAGAAGTTGGAAGAGGAGTCCTTCCGCCAGCTGAAGATGGCCCTCACGGGGGATGAAATCCTGGCGTACCCGGATTACAGCCAGCCCTTTATCCTCTACACCGACGCAAGTAACATCGGACTAGGAGCCGTGCTGTCCCAGATCCAGCAGGGGAAAGAACGAGTAATCGCTTACGCCAGCCGAAAACTGCGACCCACCGAGAGAAACCCTGAGAACTACAGCTCATTTAAGCTAGAGTTCCTGGCAGTGGTGTGGGCAGTCACCGAACGCTTTAAGCACTACCTCGCTTCTTCCCGGTTCGTCGTGTACACGGATAACAACCCGTTGACACACCTGGACACGGCAAGACTCGGTGCCCTAGAGCAGAGATGGATGGCCCGCCTGTCCAACTACGAGTTCACTATCAAATACCGGGCAGGACGCCCCAATATCAACGCGGACGCCCTGTCCAGGATGCCAAACCTACCGGACGTAGGAGAAGATCCAGAGGGACTGGAAGAAGTCGAACTCCCCGCGTTCCACCGGCATGGGACTATCCAGTATTCCCACCGGGTAAGGAGTAAGCAAGCCGCTACGTTTAACCCCTTGCCTCACTACAACTGGGAGGAAACGCAAGACAGTGACCCTGCCGTCCGACTGGTGAAGGAGATGCTGACTCGGCCAGAGGCTCGCCTTGACCCAGACGCTCCGGAGGAAGCCAAGCAACTGTGGGCTGAGAAGAGTCGACTGTTCCTTTACAAGGGGAAGTTGTGCCGCAGAATGGTTAACTCCCGGATGCATGAACTAATCTGGCAAGTAGTGGTGCCACGAAGAGACGCAGCCATGGTGATGGAGGCATACCACGACGGGGCTGGACACTTCGGATGGAAGAAGCTGGAGTTCCTGCTGCGCGAGCGGTTCCACTGGGTAGGCATGAGGGGAACCATCGAGAGGTGGTGCAGAGACTGTGGCCCGTGCAACCTAAGAAGGAAGGACCGTGCCAGCCAGAAGACTCCCCTGCAGTCCATCGTCACCCGGCAGCCGTTGGAACTGGTAGCCTTGGATCATGTAAAACTGACCCCAAGCAGAAGTGGCTACGTCTACGCACTAACCATCGTGGATCACTACTCCCGGTTCTTGGTTGTCGTCCCCGTCAAGGACTTAACAGCTCGAACAGCAGCTAGAGCCTTCCAGCAGCATTTCTGCCGTCCACACGGGTACCCGGACCAAGTGTTGACAGACCAGGGACCTGCCTTTGAAGCGGAGGTCTTCCAAGAATTCTGCACTCTGTATGGCTGCCGGAAGATAAGGACGACACCCTATCATCCGCAAACTAATGGACTTTGTGAGAAAATGAACCAGGTGGTAATGGATCTTCTGAAAACGTTGCCCCTGGAAGAACGCAGTCTGTGGCCTGAGAAGCTGCCCGATCTGGTGGACCTATACAACCACATCCCGGTAGGTTCCACCAACTGTACCCCGGCTTACCTAATGAGGGCGAGACCTGGTAAGTTACCTGTTGACCTGGAAATGGGAGTCCTGACACCCGAGGACACTTCACCAGAAGCAGACTGGGACACAGAGAGGCAGCAGCAGTACCGGAGAGTACAGGAGAGCGTGGAGCAAAGTCTCTGTCAGGCTAGGGAAAGACAAGAGAAAACTTACAACCAGTATGCTCCCGCTGTTCCCCTGGTACCCGGAGAGCAGGTCTTGAAGAGAAAAAGACGGCTCCACAAGTTGGACGACCAGTGGGAGAAGGACCCGTACACCGTACTGCCCTCAAGCCACGACAACCCGAAGGTCTGTACCATCAATAAAGACGGAGGGGAGACCACAGCCATTGTATCCCGGGATCACCTGAAGAAGTGTCCTGAACAGCTACGGAACCCTGAAGAGGAACAAGAAGACCATCGACCCGTAGAGGAAAGGGAAGATATGGTTAGTACTGTGCTCGGAGACTTCCCTCAGTCTTGGACTCAAGTCAATGGTGCAGTTGTGGTACCCGTACTCACCTTCCTCCAACCAGCATCCCAAGCACCTACGGAGCAACAGGTAGAGCTGGAAGAACAGCCGGTCCAGGAGGCAGAAGACCCCACACCAGCAGACCAGGAGGATCAACCCTCTGCTTGCAGTGAGCCTGCCATATCCCTAGTGAGCCAAAGGGCCCGTAGACCGCTGCCCACTTTACCCTTAACAGCTCCTACACCCTGTAGTTCAGGGCCAGACAGTCAGCTCCGTAGGTCCACTAGGGCCACTAGGGGCCAGTTACCCGCACGTTGGAGGATTTGAAGTGTATAAATTGTTTTATTTGTGGTTACCTGTTTATTGTTGCTTGTGTATAATTATGTGTTTCTAGTTATTTTTAGGAGTCCTTGGTGGATTTACCGGGAATCCTTTGTACATAGTTGGAGCGTAACCCAGGACGGACTAAAGACTGTTAAGGACTCGGGGCAGGACAGACCCCTACCTGGTTACGTCTCCCTGTTTTGGTGAAATGGACACCTTGCTTTCTTCAAAGACTGCACCCGGTTACGGACATGCCGTGACCACCTTTATGTGTTTCTTTATTGTTATTGTTATATCTTGTTATGTTTTTCTAAAATATGTTTAGTCCCGGAGTACTAAATTTCACTAGGGGGGAATGTGGCACCCCAGGGGTCTGGTTTTCCACAGTAACAGCAATGTTATGTCTGAGAGCAGGTGGGAGGTCTCTTGGTCAGGGATCCTATGCATGCCACACCTCCTGCCCAGTCCTGGGAGGGGAAGAACTTCCCCTATATAAACCTAGGGCTGAGGCAGGGTGAGAGAGTAGAGAAGAAGCAGAGAAAAGAAGCAAATATAGGAAGAAACAACAGGAGCTCTGTGGGAGCAGTGTTACAAGGAGTCAGGGGCTGGCAGCTGCAGAGCTCGCCCTGACTGAGAAGTTATCACCGGACCCGGAGTCCGAGGCTGTGGGGACTAACTCCTATCCAGCAGCAGAAACCGACCGGCAGGGGATTGCAGGTCCTCTGGCCCAGAAACCCGAAGGCCCCGAGTCACCGGCCATACGGGTGAGCACCACACGGTACACTCAGGGACGTGGGCTACTTATACCCGCCTCTAGCAAGGTAGCCAGAAGAGTATCGTTAGTTTGGGAGGCCTACAACTCCGCCTGGCCAGGGGAGATCCCATCTGCTCAAGGACTGACCAGGCCCCAATCGCTAGCCAGTACTCCGGGAGGGTCTATCTTTGTCACCAGTAAAGACCCTGAACTACACAGTACCGTCTCCGAGTGGTTCCTGCTACCCCCATCATCCACGTCAGCTGCCCTGAGGCCACACCCCTCCCGTTGGGGGTTATACTATCACGCTGCACAATCCTACCACCGGCCTCAGCGGTCTGCCCTGCAGCAGCAGCTCCCTGGCTGCACTCAACGGGTGGCGTAGTCGTCCAACATCTACCGCTAAAACAGCGCCACTTAGTCTGACTCCCTGGGCACGGACCGGATCACCGCCACGAGACTACAACCCTCAACAGATCCGGCTCCGGGTAAGCTCCCGCGTGCGCAACGCAGCGCGACACAGGCCCAGGGGCGCGTCACAAGGATGGGGAAGCAGGATATATACAAGGATGGGGGAGCAGGATATAAACAAGGATGGGGGAGCAGCATATATACAAGGATGGGGGAGCAGCATATATACAAGGATGGGGGAGCAGGATATATACAAGGATGGGGGAGCAGCATATCTACAAGGATGGGGGAGCAGCATATATACAAGGATGGTTGAGCAGAATATATAGAAGGATGGGGAAGCAGCATATATACAATGATGGGGAGCAGCATATATACAAGGTTGGGGGAGCAGGATATATACAAGAATGGGGGAGCAGCATATATACAAGGATGGGGGAGCAGCATATATACAAGGATGGGGAAGCAGCATATATACAATGATGGGGGAGCAGCATATATACAAGGATGGGGGAGCAGGATATATACAAGAATGGGGGAGCAGCATATATACAAGGATGGGGGAGCAGCATATATACAAGGATGGGGGAGCAGGATATATACAAGAATGGGGGAGCAGCATATATACAAGAATGGGGAGCAGCATATATACAAGGATGGGGGAGCAGCATATATACAAGGATGGGAGAGCAGGATATATACAAGGATGGGGGAGCAGCATATATACAAGGATGGGGGAGCAGCATATATACAAGGATGGGGGAGCAGGATATATACAAGAATGGGGGAGGAGCATATATACCAAGATGGGGGAGCAACATATATACAAGGATGGGGGAGAAACATATATACAAGGATGGGGGAGCAGGATATATACAAGGATGGGGGAGCAGGATATATACAAGAATGGGGGAGCAGAATATATACAAGGATGGGGGAGCAGCATATATACAAGAATGGGGGAGCAGCACATATACAAGGATGGGGGAGCATATTCATGGGTGGGCATGTACCAGGATGAAGCATGGGAGACGACAACATATCTACAAGGATGGGGGAGCAGCATATCTACAAGGATGGGGGGCAGCATATATACAAGGATGGGGGAGAAACATATATACCAGGATGGGGGAGCAGCATATATACAAGGATGGGGGAGCAACATATATACAAGGATGAGGGAGCAGCATATATACAATGATGGGGGAGCAACATATATACAAGAATGGGGGAGAAACATATATACAAGGATGGGGGAGCAGCATATCTACACGAATGGGGGAGCAGCATATATACAAGAATGGGGGAGAAGCATATATACAAGGATGGGGGAGCAGCATATATACAAGGATGAGGGAGCAGCATATATACAAGAATGGGGGAGAAACATATATACAAGGATGATATACAAGGATGGGGGAGCAGCAGATATACAAGGATGGGGGAGCATATTCATGGGTGGGCATGTACTAGGATGAAGGATGGGACACGACAGCATTTCTACAATGATGGGGGGCAGCATATCTACAAGGATGGGGGGCAGCATATATACAAGGATGGTGGAGCAGCATATATACCAGGATGGGGGAGCAGCATATATACAAGGATGGGGGAGCAGCATATCTACAAGGATGAGGGAGCTACATATATACAAGGATGGGGGAACAGCATACATACAAGTATGGGGGAGCAGCATATATACAAGGATGGGGGAGCAGCATATATACAAGGATAGGGGAGCAGCATATATACAATGATGGGGGAGCAGCATATATACCAGGATGGGGGAGCAGCATATCTACAAGGATGGGGGAGCAGCATGTCTGCAAGGATGGGGGAGAAACATATACAGGGTGGTCCAAAAGTAGGTGGACAGAAAGTGTAATAAGGTTATGAAGGAGGAGATTTATCATACACTAAACTGCAGCCGCCTGTCTGGATCATCCTCCAATAAACCATGAATTAGACGTGGACGATAAGCTTTCCACCCAATAGATTTCCGGATTCGCATGATAGAAGCTCGTGAAATTCCCAATTCCAAAGAGGCTCTTCTGGTGGACTTTTTTGGACTTTTAACAAATGTTTCAGCAACAAGTTGTTTATTATCTTCTGTACACACTGTTTTGGGTCGACAAGTTTTTGGATCATTAAGGATTGAGCCAGTGATATTGAATTTGTCACGAATGCGGTAAATGGTTTGTCTCTTTGGGGCTTGAGTACCAAATGTTTCAACCTAATTTGCTCTAACGGTTTCAGCATTTTGAGATTTCCAATACTCTGTTAAAATACATTTTCTTTAATCTGTATTTAAATTATTTGCCATTATGTGTTATCTGAATTATCTAAAAAGAAAACAGATTTAGGGGAGATCTATCTGTGAAAACTAGATCTGTGAAACTGGCTCAGTTGCCCTTAGAAACCAATCAGATTCCACCTTTCATTTTCCCAAGAGTTTATGATGAATGAAAAGTGGAATCTGATTGATTGCTAAGGGCAATTGAGCCAGTTTCACTTTACACCATGTTTGATAAATCTCCCCCTTCATAACCTTATTACACTTTCTGTCCACCTACTTTTGGACCACCCTGTATACAATAATGGGGGAGAAGCATAGCTACTAGGATGGGGGAGCAGCATATATACAAGGATGGGGGAGCAGCATATATACAAGGATAGGGGAGCAAAATATATACTAGGATGGGGGAGCAGCATATATACAAGGATGGGGGAGCAGAATATATACAAGGATGGGGAAGCAGGATATATACAAGGATGGGAGAGCAGAATATATACGAGGATGGGGGAGAAACATATATACAAGGATGGGGGAGCAGGATATATACAAGGATGGGGGAGCAGGATATATACAAGAATGGGGGAGCAGAATATATACGAGGATGGGGGAGAAACATATATACAAGGATGGGGGAGCAGCATATTTACAAGGATGGGGGAGCAGCATATATACAAGGATGGGGGAGCAGGATATATACAAGAATGGGGGAGCAGCATATATACCAAGATGGGGGAGCAACATATATACAAGGATGGGGGAGAAACATATATACAAGGATGGGGGAGCAGGATATATACAAGGATGGGGGAGCAGGATATATACAAGAATGGGGGAGCAGAATATATACGAGGATGGGGGAGAAACATATATACAAGGATGGGGGAGCAGGATATATACAAGGATGGGGGAGCAGCATATATACAAGGATGGGGGAGCAGCATATATACAAGGATGGGGGAGCAGGATATATACAAGAATGGGGGAGCAGCATATATACCAAGATGGGGGAGCAACATATATACAAGGATGGGGGAGAAACATATATACAAGGATGGGGGAAGAAGGATATATACAAGAATGGGGGAGCAGAATATATACAAGGATGGGGGAGCAGCATATATACAAGAATAGTGGAGCAACATATATACAAGTATGAGGGAGCAGCACATATACAAGGATGGGGGAGCAGAATATATACAAGAATGGGGGAGCAACATATATACAAGGATGGGGGAGCAGCACATACACAAGGATGGGGGAGCATATTCATGGGTGGGCATGTACCAGGATGAAGGATGGGAGACGACAACATATCTACAAGGATGGGGGAGCAGCATATCTACAAGGATGAGGGGCAGCATATATACAAGGATGGGGGAGCAACATATATACCAGGATGGGGAGCAGCATATATACCAGGATGGGGGAGCAACATATATACAAGGATGAGGGAGCAGCATATATACAAGGATGGGGGAGCAGCATATATACAAGAATGGGGGAGAAGCATATATACAAGGATGGGGGAGCAGCATATATACAAGAATGGGGGAGCAACATATATACAAGGATGATATACAAGGATGGGGGAGCAGCACATATACAAGGATGGGGGAGCATATTTATGGGTGGGCATGTACCAGGATGAAGGATGGGAGACGACAGCATATCTACAAGGATGGGGGGCAACATATCTACAAGGATGGGGGGCAGCATATATACAAGGATGGTGGAGCAGCATATATACCAGGATGGGGGAGCAGCATATATACTAGGATGGGGGAGCAGCATATCTACAAGGATGAGGGAGCTACATATATACAAGGATGGGGGAACAGCATACATACAAGAATGGGGGAGCAGCATATATACTAGGATAGGGAAGCAGCATATATACAATGATGGGGGAGCAGCATATATACCAGGATGGGGGAGCAGCATATCTACAAGGATGGGGGAGAAACATATTTACAAGGATGGGGGAGCAGCATATATACACGAATGGGGGAGCAGAATATATACAAGAATGGGGGAGCAGCATATATACAAGGATGGTGGAGCAGCATGTCTGCAAGAATGGGGGAGAAACATATACAGGGTGGTACAAAAGTAGGTGGACAGAAAGTGTAATAAGGTTATGAAGGGGGAGATTTATCATACACTAAACTGCAGCCGCCTGTCTGGATCATCCTCCAATAAACCATGAATTAGACGTGGACGATAAGCTTTCCACCCAATAGATTTCAGGATTCGCATGATAGAAGCTCGTGAAATTCCCAATTCCAAAGAGGCTCTTCTGGTGGACTTTTTTGGACTCTTAACAAATGTTTCAGCAACAAGTTGTTTATTATCTTCTGTACAGACTGTTTTGGGTCGACCAGTTTTTGGAGCATTAAGGATTGAGCCAGTGATATTGAATTTGTCACGAATGCGGTAAATGGTTTGTCTCTTTGGGGCTTGAGTACCAAATGTTTCAACCTAATTTGCTCTAACGGTTTCAGCATTTTGAGATTTCCAATACTCTGTTAAAATACATTTTCTTTAATCTGTATTTAAATTATTTGCCATTATGTGTTATCTGAATTATCTAAAAAGAAAACAGATTTAGGGGAGATCTATCTGTGAAAACTAGATCTGTGAAACTGGCTCAGTTGCCCTTAGCAACCAATCAGATTCCACCTTTCATTTTCCCAACAGTTTATGATGAATGAAAAGTGGAATCTGATTGATTGCTAAGGGCAATTGAGCCAGTTTCACTTTACACCATGTTTGATAAATCTCCCCCTTCATAACCTTATTACACTTTCTGTCCACCTACTTTTGGACCACCCTGTATACAATAATGGGGGAGAAGCATATCTACAAGGATTGGGGAGCAGCATATATACAAGGATGGGGGAGCAGCATATATACAAGGATAGGGGAGCAAAATATATACTAGGATGGGGGAGCAGCATATATACAAGGATGGGGGAGCAGAATATATACAAGGATGGGGAAGCAGGATATATACAAGGATGGGGGAGCAGAATATATACGAGGATGGGGGAGCAGCATATATACAAGGATGGGGATCAGAATATATACAAGGATGGGGGAGAAACATATATACAAGGATGGGGGAGAAACATATATACAAGGATGGGGGAGCAGAATATATACAAGGATGGGGGAGCAGCATATATACAAGGATGGGGAAGCAACATATATACAAGGATGGGGGAGCAGCATACATACAAGGATGGAGGAGCAGCATATATACAAGTATGGGGGAGCAACATATATACTAGATTGGGGGAGCAGCATATATACAAGGATGGGGGAGCAATATATATACAAGGATGGGGGAGGAGCATATATACAAGGATGGGGGAGCAGCATATATACAAGGATGCGGGAGCAACATATATACAAGGATGGGGGAGCAACATATATACAAGAATGGAGAGCAACATATTTACAAGGATGGAGAGCAACATATATGCAAGGATGGGGGAGCAACATATATACAAGGATAGGGGAGCAGCATATATACCAGGATGGGGGAGAAACATATATACAAGAATGGTGGAGCAGCATATATAAAAGGATGGTGTTATGTTCTGCTACCAGAGCTAAGGAAAGAGAGGAGATCTGTCCCTACGATAGAACTCAGCTGAATCCCTACGATGTAACAGGGAACCTGATCCTGCGATCAGACCTGCTAAAGTCCTAAGCTAGTCTGTACGGAGACCTATAGATGTGGGGAAGGAATCCCTACAAGTACTAAGGACTGGGAGGAAAATGGGACACCTCCTAACAGAAATAGTAGCAGACAGACGAACAAACAAAATATATAGAACATAGAGGTCCGTAGACCAAGCAAACTAACAAAGTTAGATACAGAGCACAGGCTAGCTAGAAAGTAGTTATACAATGAAGTCCAGCAAAGCCAGAAGGGCGGAGCAGGATTAAATAGGCCAACAAGGTCATGTGACCAGCAAAGGAAAAAACCTAAGAGCAAGGTTCTAACAGATGGGGGAGAAGCATATATACAAGGATGGGGGAGCAGCATATATACAAGGATGGGGGAGCAGCATATATACAAGGATGGGGGAGCAGCATATATACAAGGATGGGGAGCAGGATATATAC